>NC_052339.1:22417806-22442806 GCF_016432855.1 Salvelinus namaycush | reverse complement strand
TTGATCCTAGCTGATCCCTGTTGATCACTGTTGATCCCTGTTGATCCCAGCTGATCCCTGTTGATCACTGTTGATCCTCAGGTCCAGGGATCTATGAGGAGTTAAATGAGCTGCAGGAGGCGGAGGAGGAGGAGGAGGAGGAGGAGGAGGAGGAGGAGACGCTGACCTACGACGACCTGCTCAGCTTCTCCTATCAGGTGGCCAAGGGCATGGACTTCCTGTCCTCCAAACACGTACGTGGAGCAACTACACTGCCCACTGCAAACTACACACTACACATGGCACCATATTCACTTCACCATGTCCCCTCAGAATTATACAAGGCTGCGCTCACTGCAATAAATCTTAATACTCCCTGGCCTGTACCCTACATCATCACACCCTCTCTGTGTCCTGGGTGTGTGTATCTGTCTCCAGTGTATCCATCGGGACCTTGCGGCCAGGAACGTGTTGGTGACTCAGGGTGGACTTGTAAAGATCGGGGACTTTGGACTGGCCCGGGACATCGACAACGACTCCAACTACGTAGTGAGAGGAAATGTAAGGACTATACACAGGAGGGAGTGTTTCGGTCGTCACTAGTTAGTAGTGCTTGACTTGGGCAGGAGTTCACCGGAGCTGAATACCGTCACCTTCAATTTTCAACTGCTTGAGCTCCTGTTCCTCTTATAGAATATTAGCTCAAAAGTATTGTAGTATCAAAAGCTCCTGCACCTAAATATAAACAGTACCGGCACCCACAATGAGTACCAGCACCTATTTCAGTCAAGCACTGCTAGTTACCACATAAACCCTGCCTATTTCTGCTATTTATCTTCTTAAAATGTGATTTTAAACCTAAGTTTAACCGCATTGCTAACCTTGTGCCTAGCTCAAACCTTAAAGTAAGACTAAAAAGCTAAAGAAATAATCCTGCTTTTTTTACAATAGACAATTTTGACTTTGTGGCTGTGCTATATAGTGGAAACCAAGTGTTTGTCTGTATTTGACACATTCTCTGTTGTGTCAGTGACAGCTGTGTTCTCAGAATCCAGTGTCAGTGTGTGTGACTGATGTGTGTGTGTGTGTGTTGTGTTGCAGGTGCGTCTGCCAGTGAAGTGGATGGCTCCAGAGAGTATCTTCCGGGGGATGTACACCATGCAGAGCGATGTCTGGGCCTATGGTATCCTGCTGTGGGAGGTCTTCTCTCTGGGTAGCCACATAAACATACCTACTCTTACTTGTGATTGTATTGTAGGGTGTCAGTGTATGTGTGGGATGGGGGTGGAGTGGGAGGGTTCAAAAAGCATACTTTTGTTCACAAAAAAATAAGAATATCCACTGGACACTGGTTGAATCAATGTTGTTTCCACGTCATTTAAACTAAATGAAATGACGTGGAATAGACGTTAGATTGACGTCTGTCCCAGTGGGTACGAACTACACACACACACAATGTGTGAATTTGCTACTGGCACTGACCCTGTAGATTACATTCTCCTGTTTTTTTCTCTTTCTTTCTTGTTTCTTGTGGGGGTTTTTGTTATACTATTTTTATATTTATTTAATACTGCACTGTTGGGAAGGGCTTGCAAGTTAAACATTTCACTGTACTTGTACATATAAAACTTGATGTATTCCCTGCATGTTTCTGATACAGGGCCTTCAGAAAGTATTCTCTCCCCTTGACTTTTTAAATATTTTGCTGTGTAACAGCCTGAATTTAAAATGGATTACATTGAGATTTTCCAACAGCTGACAAAAAAAGGGCATCTATTGGTAGATGGGTAAAACTAAAATGAAAGCAGACATTGAATGTCCATTTGAGCATAGTAAATGTATTAATTACACTTTGGGTGGTGTATAAATACACCCAGTCATTACAATGATACAGGCGTCCTTGTAAAGACAGTCCGGGGTTGATGATCATGAATCCCGTTCAGTGAAGCCTAGAAAACCGGTGACGTAGACCTCCGGAACTGGTGAACAGAATGAGCAGAATGAGGTACTGATGAGCATCAGTCCCGGGGGGATCCGTAGAGAAAGGAAACCGGTCAAGGATTTCACCATGAGGCCAATGGTGACTTTAAAACAGTTACAGAGTTGAATGGCTGTGATAGGAGAAAACTGAGGATGGATCAACAACGTTGTAGTTACTCCACAATACTAACCTAATGTCACGGATCCCCCCGGTACTGATGCTCATTCTGTTCACCAGTTCCGGAGGTCTACGTCACCGGTTTTCTAGGCTTCACTGAACGGGATTCATGATCATCAACCCCGGACTGTCTTGTCTGATTACACACACCTGGTTCCCATTTCCCCTGATTAGTATGTTATATACGTGCCCTCTGTTCCCTCTGTCTTTGTCGGTTATTGTTCCCATGTCCGTTGGTGGTGTGAGTACCTATGTGTTGGTGCAGTTATGTTGCGTGTTATATATATTGTGTGTTACGGGTATCGTCCCGTGTCGGTCTACGAGGTTTACCCTCACTCTTTTGTCTGGGTACAGCCCAGTGTTTTTGTATACCTGTTTGTTTTGGGTGTATTAAAAACCCCTATTGTGTACTCCTGCGCCTGTCTCCAAAATCCTTTATACCAGCGTGACACCTAAATGACAGAGTGAAAAGAAGGAAGCCTGTACAGATTACAAATATTCTGAAACATGAATTATGTTTGCAATAAGGCACTAAAGTAAAACTGCAAAAAATGTGGCAAAGAAATTAACTTTATGTCCTGAATACAAAGTGTTATGTTTGGGGCAAATCCAACCCAACACATCACTGAGTACCACTCTTCACACTTTCAGGCATGGTGGTGGCTGCATCATGTTAGTTCTCACTGCCAAAGGTGCTTCTACAAAGTATTGACTCAGGGGTGTGAATACTTCTGTAAATTAGATATTTCTGTATTTCATTTTCAATATGTTTGCAAAAATGTCTAAACATGTTTTCACTTTGTCATTGTGTAGATAGGTGAGAATTTTTTGTTGTTGATTTAATCAATTTTGCATTCAGGCTGTAACACAACATAATGTGGAATAAGTCAAGGGATATGAATACTTTCTGAAGGCACTGTATTAAGTGATTTGCTCTCTCTCTCAGGTGTGACCCCTTACCCAGGGATAAAGGTGGACAACAACTTCTATGTGATGATAGAGAGAGGTTTTAAGATGGAGCAGCCATACTACGCCAGTGAATCTGTGTACATATCCAGACCTGCTCTGCACCTACATCTATAACATTACATCATACACATTTAATTAGAATCAAATATAGGAACTGTAAAAGAGGTTTCATCCCCCCTCCCTTCCTCCCTCCTGCAGGTATTCGATCATGTGTAAGTGCTGGGCCTTGGAGCCTCGGGACCGCCCTCACTTCTCCAAGCTGGTGGCCTTCATGGACGACCAACTGGCCGACATGGAGGAGAAGGTGAGGCTTAAACAATACAACAAGCCTCAATGTAGGCAATCCTCAATGCACATCCTTCCATTAAAATCATGATTTCTTGTGATTTATCTTTTAGCTCTACCATAACATCCTGGACAAGAGCTGCAATCATGCATTATACCAGAATGCACCTGTGAAATCTGATCTCTCAGCCTTGGCCAAAGAAAAGGATCTTCAAGCACAGTCACAGAACCAATACTGCAAGACCCACTCCACTGGAGAGGCCCCAACAACAACCACAACACTGTCTGACATGGTTGCCATGGAGACTGATGATGATGACAAACCACTGAAACCATGTCAGTGAGAGCAGTGGCCTATCTTTCTAATTATTCTATGCCATAAGGATTTCTCATATTATATCCTAGTAGTGTATATTTGTATAATGCTGTGGATTTCAAATGCACTGATGACTTGCTTTATCCAAATATGTTTAACAATGAATATGTCAATTAAAACTGTTTTTGTATCAAAGGCTAGCTCTGTCACTGTAGGAATTGATAAAGTAATATTTAACATTGTAACATAGTAATGGATGTCAAATTTAACACAACCTGTTTTTGTGAACATATTATAGACTGTGTGCAACTAATTCAATATTAATCATGTTATTACTGCTTTTGGAGAAGAGATGTTTCAATAATTTTGACAGCTGGATTATTCTGTCTTTTCTTTTCTGTGTGAAGTTATTTTTTATTAATAACAATGATTTAGTTTTCGGTATGTTTGTCCATCTGAGTTCTGGAAATTATTCAAATATTTGAAATAAAGTATTTGAAATTATCACTGTTTGTGGCTTTTATAATAGGTCTAATGAGTGACATTGGGAATGAACAGTGGTGTTTTATATTTATAGGGGATGGGGAGCAATGGCACAAATTGCACGATTGGTGGCGTCAGAGCTCCATTAGTCGCAAGAGCTACGCCTGCCGTTCCGGTGTCCTGAGATGCAATAGTGCCATTCACCTGGCTCGCATCAAATTAAAAGCTGTGAAAGACCACTTTATCTCAATTCAAACCTTTTGAAATATAACAAACAGGCCACGGTTCGGGTTGCATTATAAGCTAGTAAGACTTCAAATCTGGGCATAAAAAGGCATGAGGGGTCATAGCGCCTTGTTGTCCCGGAGTTCAATAACCCAACAGTATTGGCATGCTGGGCTTTTCTATTGACCTGTCCGAAGGGCAGTTTTGGGGCCGCTACTAATGAGTCTGTGCAGACGAGACAGTAGAGTTTAATATGGACATCGGATCAGTGAATTATCTCCCTTACGAGGACTTTGTGGATGTTTTCGGTAACGTGGTGGAGAAATGTCCACTCATAACCGCCGCAGTATGGTCCCGCCGTCCCTTCTCGAGCCTTGCTGACCTGGAGGCCAGTATAAACGACTTCATCGATGCCCTCCCCGAATCAGGTATAGCCAAGGATGAATGGATAACCAATAGGGTGTTTTTAGTTCTTTCTTTAAAATGTAATATGATATTTTTATTTTTACATTCAGCTGGTGAGAGATTGTTAAACTATAAGGTTTTTAAACGTGGGTGTGAAATATATTTTACTACACGCTATTATATTAATCAATGAATATTGGATTTGAGATGATAGTTTTTCCAGCATCGGACGACTATCTAAACTCTACTATCCACAGGTAAAGAGGGAATCCTCAGAGTTCACCCCGACCTCACGGGTAGAGACCTCCAGAGTGGGACTCTGACCCGGGAGTCGCGAGAGGAACAGGTCCAGGCCGGTTTGGACACGCTGACCACCGCAGAGGTCTCTCGCATGGCCCGGCTGAATACGGAATACAAGGACCACTTCGGTTTCCCCTTCGTGATCTGCGCGCGGATGAACAACAAGGCGACCATCCTGCGGCAGCTAGAGGAGCGGCTCCGGAACGAGCGCACCATAGAGAGGGCGTGCGCCATCGATGAAGTGAAGAAGATCTGTCACCTCCGTCTGCAGGGGCTCGTGGTCCCGGAGACGTCCAACAAGCTATAACTGAGTGACGGGATGACATACAGTTTCGTGTGGTCTACCTGCTGAGTTGTATGTGTTTGAATAGTGCATCATAATGGCTGCGTCATTGTTGTGCGTAAAGGAGTAACTGTGCCTAAATGTGCTTAATTGTACCAAGTGCCAAAATTGAGCAAAATTAATTAAATAACTGCAGATGTTTCATTGATTTTATTCTGATTTCAAATATTAACTTTAATTTGATACGTCTGAGATGATAGCTTAATAAAGATTTCAAAATATAGTACATTCTTCACAGTGCCTATCATTTAGACATCAACGATATGATAACATAAGGTACATGTACAAGGCTATATAACTGGTGTGAGTGAGTCATTTTTGTCATATAACAATTTATCAGAAAATGCATCAGTATTGTTAATATTGACAGCAGAACCATGTACTGTGCGTAAACTGCCAAAATGTTCAGAGAAAAGTTTGAAATCTGAAGTGCATTGGTTTTGAAGCACTAAGCTTGCTTTAAAAGTAGCTCTCACCAGAGTTGTGTGGTCTGTATCACCACGGTCTCTGCAAGCTGCTGGTGCTACTGCCCAGAGATCAGAGCAATAGTATAAAGTGGGTCAATATGTATGTCCAATGCAAAGTGTCATCATCAGTGCATGCCCCTCAGGTCCTCAACACCAACATGAGGTCAGTTCAGTCGCAGAATGATGACATCACAGACAATGCCCCTGCAGTCCTCTCCTTTCACGTCTCTTCAATCTTTCACGGCCGACAACGTACATGAATGATGCCAGCAGAGTCTGTTTGAAAAGTGCCTTCCTTTTCTTCCGTGTCTGCCCAATTTTCAACAATATCAGCCCGGCTAAGCCGAGTCTCTAGAACCTGACAGGGAGTGGGAGTGTAGGGGTGAGGGGGGTGTGGTGGTAGTGGTGAGAGGTGCCGGTGTGGGAGCCCCTGCCACCGCGACCCTGACCCCAACCCCTGACCCCCCGACTCCCATTCCAGCCCCTCCGACCCCCAGCCCAGCCCCCCCGACCCCCAGCCCAGCCTCATCCTTCAGGTCCCCTGACGTAATGGACGAGTCCTGCTCGGGGTCGACCCCCCTCACTCTCTTCTTGTCCTCCTCCTTCTTCCACTTCATCCGTCGGTTCTGGAACCAGATCTTGATGTGTCTCTCTGTGAGGCTGAGGGTGAGGGCCAGCTCGACACGCCGCGGCCGGCTAATGTACTTGTTGAACAGGAACTCCTTCTCCAGCTCCAGGAGCTGGGCTCTCGTGTAGGCAGTCCTTGTCCGCTTGTTCTCCTCTGCCTCCATGTAGTGGCCTGGGGGGAGGATGGGGAGGGAGGGGAGGGGAGGGGAAGATAGAGAAAGAGTGAGAGGCAATGAAAGAGCGGGAGGGGAGAGATGGAAAGGGTTTTGAGTTTTTAACTTGACATTGTACCTTGTCACAGTCAAAGTCCCAAATGCACAATCTAGATGAAATTGGCAATGACCCACCAGTGGGTTCTAACCCACTGGGTCTAGCTGAAACGCACACAGCACGCTGACTGAACTCAGCTCACCCACTGACCACCCAAGAATGCAGAACATCTACTGTGTAGAAACAGTTGGGTAACTGATGATAACTAAAACACATACAGTAGGCTACATCAGATGACAGGTAAACCCTCACAGCTGTCAATGCAACTATAGCAACAGATACTGTATACTGACTATGGAAAATGACTATGTGAAGTATCATGTATTCTGTGCAGAACAATTCTGCCTGGGTCACAGCACACTGAATTTCACATTACTGCATATTCTATAACAAAGACTCACAAATGGGTCAATCAATTGGAGGGAAAATTGTTAGGACTATTAAAAAAAGAACAGTAACATTTCGATTACTGTGGGTTTTGTTAGTTGACAAAAGTGTACAATAGTTAAACATCTTGTGGCTTATAATCTAATTTCTTTTAACATTATAGGCTATTATTCGATAGTAATTTCACCTGAAAAGTTTCACTAACTTGAACTGTTCAATAAAACACAAAGGCTGGATCAACAAGACAATTTACAGACAGTCCGTTAATTTAATGTAATGACTTTTATAAAAAATGAAGGTAGGCCCACGTGATAAAAGTACAGCCATAGTTTTTCCTGTATCACAATTACAATTAATTTGTGTTTTGAATTATGAAATGAGTAGCACAACTGTTAAACTTTTTTATTGGTGAAGGTGGTCGTTGACTTCAAAATAAATAAGCATTTCAAATCTATTCTATTCAATAGTTGAACTGCTTAATTATTCGTTTTAGAGTAAGCTTATTCTTGCCCTGGTTGCGTTTGTCCAGTGAGGAAAATATTTTTACTGAAATAAACTTTTAGCGAAATTATTTGACAAAAAGTGTATAGTTTGTAAAGTTACACAATTTTATAAAGCCACGGGAATAAACAATAAAAGCACATATAGCCTAATTAAGTCATATTTAAAACATTTGTATCCTAATTGTCCTATTAATTACAAACAATATTTTTGTTATTGTTTTTGAGGAAGGTTGAGTTGAGAGAATAATTGTCTATAGGCCTACGCAATAATTGAGAAGAACCTTGTGCTCTGCTCTAACTTTTCCACATCTTGTTACCATCAATTTATTTAAGTAACATCAGTGCCTCACTTGGACTGAAATAGATCCCGGTGCTCATTTTGGGTTCTGGTACTGTTTATATTAAGGTGCAGGTGCTCCACAATACTTTTGAGCTAATATTATATAAGAGGAACAAGAGATCAAGCAGTAGAAAATTGAAGGTGCCGGTACTCAGCTCCGGTGAACTCCTGCCCAAGTCAGGCACTGAGTAACATACATTACTTTATATTCCGTTTAATTGTGTAAGTGGTTTGAAAACGTATTCAGATATTTTAGGTTAGAGAAAAAAAGGCTCAATCGAGTTCCCATTTACCCGCTGAACCAAGTTGACTTAAAATGGCCGCAACAGAAAATACTTTTAGGAGGAAGAGTTGACTCGTTATTTTGCTACGATTCCTAAAGACTCCACCTTAATGATATACCCTTTAATATATTTGATATGTCTAAAAATATTGATATAATTAAGGTTATTGTAAGACACTGTAATATATACTACACAGAATTTTTCATTAAGTCCTATATGGATAATAACTGCCATTAGGAAATCATTAACAAAGAAATTGTCACAACGGAAATGTTCACATATTTGAAGTAAATCTCAACTTGGTACTTGAGACAGGAGGCACACCTTCAGAGGCACACAAAACAGTTTGGCTTGTATTAGGGAACCTAGGTCCTTTACAGATTGATTGACAAGGTAAACTGACACCCACCCACGACATACATTGTAGACATCATGATGTCATTTAAGTTCTTATACATGCACAAAAGACTCAGTCTATTCAAACTTCATGAACATTTACCACGATTAACGTCTGATCATTTTCTAGGCCTATATCCACAGCAGTGGCATTAGCCTACACATAAAGCAGCAGCAACTCATGCTCCATACACGACAGTTGATTGTGTGAGTTAAATAGCTTTTGAATTACACTCAATGTTCAGTTTATTTCTGCTGAATTCCCTATGGTCAAATAACATTCACTCCATGGCTATTGGCAAAAGAAAACTCCTGAATGTTCAATTAACTATTACATAAATACTTTTGTTGAAATATTGTATTTTAATCAAATAGACTATCCACTTGTAGGCTATTTCTAGAGTATAAAGGTGTGTTCAAACGAATATATTTAGATAGGCCTACTGTAAAAGAACGGTCTGCAAAATTCCTATAAATGTGTGGGTAGATTCCTTGAGAGGCCTAGATGAATTCCTTTCTTTGCAGCCCTACAGCAACGAGAACTATGCGAAAATTGCCAAGGTGACTGCAGTGAGTTACCTGCCCACTGTCCCTTCCAGGTTTGCACGTGAGACTTGGTGCTTTTCATCCAGGGGAAAGGCAGGTGGTATCTGTTCCTATCCGCACACAGAGCCAGCTCCCCCGGGTCTCCGTAACCCCCCGGTTGGAGAGTCTGCTGGGGCGCCTGGGGGTGGTGGAGCTGCGGCACACCTGGGTCCTCTCGCATGGGCATACTGTACGGAGCAATATCAGGGAGACTTGCCTGGTCTAGCCCTCCCATGGAAGGCGAGGAATAGACGGACTGAGCCTGCCGGCCCATGTAGAGGCAGGGCGGAGGGCTGTGGCTGAATTCCTCGCTGTGGGGTCTCTGGTAGGGGCAGGGGTCTTTGAACAGCTGCGCGGGGGAATAGTAGTGCTCTTCTCGATTCATGACTGCCGAGGGCCAGGGCTATCCAACGGGTGTGTGTGCACACATGTACATGCGCCCTATTGCCTTCGCTGCGTGGAACCTTGTGCTCTGCTCTACCTGTGCTGCTCGTGCATCTGTCGCCGCTATAGGCCCTGCGCAGATGTGTCACCGCCACCACGTGACCCTGCTGCACCTAAGCCATTGGTTTCACTGATTACACAAAACTGAGAAGTTGTCACCTTAGTTTCTATTCGTGTCTGTATTCTCTGCCCCGCGGTGCGACAATAATTGAACAGAATTGACCGTGCACAAATCAATGCCCTCGGCAAACACTCTACTGTTTGACGGCGGATATCTGAGACCCACCTGCTGCAGGTTGGTCCTAATGCAGCGATATACAGGTGAGCAGCGGAATCTGCGGGTCCTATCGCTGCGAGCGGACAGGGGCTAATGCCATCGAACTAATCAGAGAGATTGCGGCCTGTAGAGAAAAAGCACGGAGAGAAACGCAAACAGAACGTGCCTCCACAATGTCAGTATCATCACGGCTTTGGCTCTCTTGGTGGAAAAGAAGAAGAAACGATGGGAATGCAGTGCGCTCGTGAAGCCTGAATGCAGATTTCACTGCCGTAGAACAATGTCAGCCATTGAACATTTATATGAACGTAGTTCTCTTATCAATAGGCGACTGATAGAGGGGGAAATCGATAACCAGATGTATAGGCCTAATAGCCTACTCGCATCGGCTGACCCTGGTGATAAGCAACTTGCAGCGGCGGTTGTCTTGGAAACTTGGCAATGAGATGTGAGGGGGATCAAAGACCAAGTCCTGGCCGAACCCTCTCCTGGTTGGATACCTTTTAGTGTTCTCTTAAAAGTGGCCGAACTTGCGACTTTTTAAATCCAACCCATTATAGCCAATGGCTCATTTAACACCATTTAACTGATCTCCTCTGGTTCATAACAAACAGCAGCAGAGCTCGTGTCTCCCACCGCCACTCTTCCTCTGTGTTTGCTGGACATTAGGCAGACAGGTGCTCGCTCCATTAAACAACACTCTTCACGGTAAAGTAAAGAGGAGAGCCAGGGTGTAAACCAATTAGCATGGAGTGAGGAGCAGCACTCAATTAGCGCGCGTGGTGCGAGGAAATACACGTCTCTCCAGGCGGGTGAGCACTTTTACGCAGCAACTGAGTGCCAGGCAGCAGCTAAGGCCCGCGACTTATTAAAATATAAAATGTATTACCATGTTATAACTGTAATGTTATAAAGCACTAGCATTTCTTTCAGCTGGCCTTGCAGGCCATCGATAATAACCATTAGCCTACATGAGATAGGAAATAAATAAATACATATATATCATGTTTACATTGTTTTTCTATTTTGGCCATTGTGCTTACATAGGCTTTATCTGCATTTTAGACATCACAGTTGACGTGATGTCTAAAATGGCCAGTCAAACGCACACAGAAACGAATAGGCCTATGGCAGCACTGAGTTCTTCAAGAGAGATTATGACTCTTTCTCCAGTATCTTAATGGGGCACTCAGCACCTGCTATAAAGTTCAAGTAAACCAATTCCATACAAATCAGTCCATGTATTGTCGCTTAATGGTGTTTATATTTGCTCGTCGTTTGAACGAGGAAGGAAACTGTTAACCGCATGTATGTCCCCACTACACTGAAAACGCACAACGGAGTTTATGAAGCGTGACTGCGTAAAACGCTATTTAGACCCCTTATCCATGGCATTGAAATTTGCGTAATGGTTTTAAGTGAAAGGTAATGCGGCGTTGCTGAACCCAAATGCAATGATTCACAAACAGGTTTGCAAATAAAAAGCCTTTAAGGACTCTTAATATCAACCGCAATAAAACGGCTGTAGGCAATCGAGAGGGGCCATAGCCGTATAGAGTGCAGTACAGGTTATGGACCCAACGGGTTAGAAACACCAGATGGAACGGAGTGCTGTGGGGAGAGATACTATAATGCTTGAGTGAATGGCCATGCTGTTCATACTGATGTTGCCTCATATAGTCCCTGGGTTACCCCCATGAGCGCCTAGCGAGCAGCATTATTCATTAATTAAATCTTAAATTAAATTGCTCAAACAAGGTCTTTCTCAACTCATGGAAATGGTCAATCCCATAAAACAATCTAAAGTAATAGGGATAACTAGTATTGCCTAATAACCCATCAACAATGATAACAATGATAATTGAGGACCGCTGACCACTGAATGCACGTTTTTAAACCTGCTCTTTTAAGATCACTTATGCACTTTGCACTGTTTTAACGTTCATTCATTGTTATGCTTTGTGTGTTTTTGTGTCTGTTGTTTAACTAACTATATGTATGCCCAGCCCAGCCGCAGCGCCGCTCCCTTGGCCAGGGCTCACTTGAAAAGGAGATGTAAATCTCAATGCGACTTCTCCGGTTAAATTAAATATGTATATACTGTATATATTTATTTTTTATCTTTTATTTAACCAGGTAGGCCAGTTGAGAACAAGTTCTCATTTACAACTGCGACCTGGCCAAGATAGAGCAAAGCAGAAGTTTGGACATACCTACTCGTTCAAGGGTTTATCTATATTTGTACTATTTTCTACATTGTAGAATAATAGTGAAGACATCAGAACTATGAAATAACACATGAATGCCAATAGTGTGCAAAGCTGTCGTCAAGGCAAAGAGTAGCTACTTTGAAGAATCTCAAATATAAAATATATTTTTACACTTTTTTGCTTACTACATGATTCCATATGTGTTATTTCATAGTTTTAATGTCGTCACTATTATTCTACAATGTAGAAAATAGTAAAAATATAGATAAACCCTTGAATGAGTAGGTGTGTCCAAACTTTTGACTGGTACACACACACACATTTATATATATTTCCAAATTAACAACAACCATGATGAACTAATAAGAATAAATATTGTTGTTGTTGTATTATCCTATTTATGTGTAATTAAAAACGAGAATTATTGAAGTAAAATGTTGGTTAATGGATTAGAGAAAAACCAAGTGGAATTCAAAGAACAAGTTTTACAGAACCCGAGGAGTGTCACGAAAACAGTAGATATTTCTTTCTTTCACAAACAAAGCCGTTTCTGATAGAAGCAGGTATATACATGTCAAAAATGACTAGACACGATAAAAAGTGCTTACCCATGGCGACAGCCATAGCTTATGTAAACATGGCCAACACTGAGTAACGACCAAATGCAAACGACAATTAAAATCAAATCTATTCTGAGTGAAGAAATTACGGCACCATAAATCAAACTATGAGAGACAATGTGAACTAACGACTGCAAATCAGCTTAATGCCAAATCGAAAGGATTAAGCAACAAATATACTATCTACATTATGGGATTTTGAAGTACCATTTTGTGGGCCTAATAATATGTAGACTATATTTTAGGGAAAAATCATTGACATGAGAAGAGTAATTTGAACACTAGAAGAATATTTATTTCACCTTTATTTAACCAGGTAGGCAAGTTGAGAACAAGTTCTCATTTACAATTGCGACCTGGCCAAGATAAAGCAAAGCAGTTCGACACATACAACAACACAGAGTTACACATGGAGTAAAACAAACATACAGTCAATAATACAGTAGAAAAATAAGTCTATGTACAATGTGAGCAAATGAGGTGAGATAAGGGAGGTAAAGGCAAAAAAAGGCCATGGTGGTGAAGTAAATACAATATAGCAAGTAAAACACTGGAATGGTAGATTTGCAGTGGAAGAATGTGCAAAGTAGAGATAGAAATAATGGGGTGCAAAGGAGCAAAATAAATAAATACAGTAGGGGGAGAGGTAGTTGTTTGGGCTAAATTATAGATTGGCTATGTACAGGTGCAGTAATCTGTGAGCTGCTCTGACAGCTGGTGCTTAAAGCTAGTGAGGGAGATAAGTGTTTCCACTTTCATAGATTTTTGTAGTTCATTCCAGTCATTGGCAGCAGAGAACTGGAAGGAGAGGCGGCCAAAGGAAGAATTGGTTTTGGGGGTGACCAGAGAGATATACCTGCTGGAGCGCGTGCTACAGGTGGGTGATGCTATGGTGACCAGCGAGCTGAGATAAGGGGGGACTTTACCTAGCAGGGTCTTGTAGATGACCTGGAGCCCAGTGGGTTTGGCGACGAGTATGAAGCGAGGGCCTGCCAACGAGAGCGTACAGGTCGCAGTGGTGGGTAGTATATGGGACTTTGGTGACAAAACAGATGGCACTGTGATAGAATGCATCCAATTTATTGAGTAGGGTATTGGAGGCTATTTTATAAATGACATCGCCGAAGTCGAGGATCGGTAGGATAGTCAGTTTTACAAGGGTATGTTTGGCAGCATGAGTGAAGGATGCTTTGTTGCGAAATAGGAAGCCAATTCTAGATTTAACTTTGGATTGGAGATGTTTGATGTGAGTCTGGAAGGAGAGTTTACAGTCTAACCAGACACCTAGGTATTTGTAGTTGTCCACATATTCTAAGGCAGAACCGTCCAGAGTAGTGATGTTGGGCGGGCGGGCAGGTGCAGGCAGCGATCGGTTGAAGAGCATGCATTTCGTTTTACTTGTATTTAAGAGAAATTGGAGGCCACGGAAGGAGAGTTGTATGGCATTGAAGCTCGTCTGGAGGGTTGTTAACATAACACACAACAACAATATATTCACCAGGACCAAGAGTTTTTCTTAACAAGCTGACCAGGCAAATCTCCCTGGGCTTTATAATTCTAACGTTAGATAAGGCCCAGTTTGTTCGCTTTGTTATGTTTTTTTCCCCATCAATAGGACAAGGGACATGACTGCAAAAACATCTCTGCTGTATTACAACTCGAACGTCAAAGGCCCTGAGTAAATGCGGATATCACACGTCACCTGCTGGATTAAAAGGCACATTACATCTGTGGAAAACAACTCCAGTCAATCAACCCTGGGTATACCACTGCAGAACATGTGGGCGTGACTTGGATACAACTCCAGTCAATCAACCCTGGGTATACCACTGCAGAACATGTGGGCGTGACTTGGATACAACCCCAGCCAGTCAACCCTGGGTATACCACTGCAGAACATGTGGGCGTGACTTGGATACAACCCCAGCCAGTCAACCCTGGGTATACCACTGCAGAACATGTGGGTGTGACTTGGATACAACTCCAGCCAATCAACCCTGGGTATACCACTGCAGAACATGTGGGCGTGACTTGGATACAACCCCAGCCAGTCAACCCTGGGTATACCACTGTAGAACATGTGGGTGTGACTTGGATACAACTCCAGCCAATCAACCCTGGGTATACCACTGCAGAACATGTGGGTGTGACTTGGATACAACCCCAGCCAGTCAACCCTGGGTATACCACTGCAGAACATGTGGGCGTGACTTGGATACAACCCCAGCCAGTCAACCCTGGGTATACCACTGCAGAACATGTGGGTGTGACTTGGATACAACCCCAGCCAGTCAACCCTGGGTATACCACTGTAGAACATGTGGGCGTGACTTGGATACAACCCCAGCCAGTCAACCCTGGGCGTACCACTGTAGAACATGTGGGCGTGACTTGGATAACCTGAGCTAATTTACTCTCTGTGTTTGATATCTCAAGAGATAATACAAGGCAGAAACTTGCACTTGGCTCAAGACTTGGTTCTAATACTATGCCATCATACTACGCCCACTCCAATTTGCATACCGCCCCAACAGATCCACAGATGATACAGTCTCTATTGCACTCCACACTTCCCTTTCCCACCTGGACAAAAGGAACACCTATGTGAGAATGCTATTCATTGACTACAGCTCAGTGTTCAACAGCATTGTGCCCTCAAAGCTCATCAATAAACTAAGGACCCTGGGACTAAACACCTCCCTCTGCAACTGGATCCTGGACTTCCTGACGGGCCAACCCCAGGTGGTAAGGGTAGGTAACAACACATCCGCCACGCTGATCTTCAACACAGGGGCACCACAACCTCTCCCTCAATGTGATCAAGACAAAGGAGATGGTTGTGGACTACAGGAAAAAGAGGACAGAGCATGCCCCCATTCTCATCGACGGGGCTGCAGTGGAGCAGGTTGAGAGCTTCAAGTTCCTTGGCGTCCACATCCCCAACAAACTAACATGGTCCAAGCGCACCATGACAGTCATGAAGCGGCCACGACATAACCTATTCCCCTTCAGAAGACTGAAAAGATTTGGCATGGGTTATCAGATCCTCAAAAGGTTGTACAGCTGCACCATCGAGAGCATCCTAACTGGTTGCATCACTGCCTGATATGGCAACTGCTCGGCCTCCGAACGCAAGGCACTACAGAGGGTAGTGCGAGCGGCCCAGTACATCACTGGGGCCAAGCTTCCTGCCATCCAGGACCTCTTAATCAGGCGGTGTCAGAGGAAGGCCCTAAAAATTGTCAAAGACTTCAGCCACCCAAGGCATAGACTGCTCTCTCTGCTACCACACGGAAAGTGGTAACAGAGTGCCAAGTCTAGGTCCAAGAGGCTTCTAAACAGCTTCTACCCCCAAGCCATAAGACTCCTGAACATCTAGTCAAATGGCTACCCAGACTATTTGCATTTCCCCCCTCCCCACACCACTGCCACTCTCTGTTGTCATCTATGCACAGTCACTTTAATTAACATGTACATGTAGGTAGAGGGAGACACTCAAGTTTTTTAGTATTATATCTCTTGACACATTGATGAAAATAATCATGGCCTCTAAACCTTCAAGCTGCATACTGGACCCTATTCCAACTAAACTACTGAAACAGCTGCTTCCTGTGCTTGGCCCTCCTATGTTGAACATAATAAATGGCTCTCTATCCACCGGATGTGTACCAAACTCACTAAAAGTGGCAGTAATAAAGCTTCTTGAAAAAGCCAAACCTTGACCCAGAAAATATAAAAAACTATCGGCCTATATCGAATCTCCCATCTCTCTCAAAATTTTTTGAAAAAGCTGTTGCGCAGCAACTCACTGCCTTTCTGAAGACAAACAATGTATACGAAACTCTTCAGTCTGGTTTTAGACTCCATCATAGCACCGAGACTGCACTTATGAAGGTGGTAAATTACCTTTTAATGGCGTCAGACCGAGGCTCTGCATCTGTCCTCGTGCTACTAGACCTTAGTGCTGCTTTTGATACCATCGATCACCACATTCTTTTGGAGAGATTAGAAACCCAAATTGGTCTACACCAGGGGTGTCAAACTCATTCCACGGAGGGCCTAGTGTCTGCAGGTTTTTGGTTTTTCCTTTCAATAAAGCCCTAGACAACCAGGTGTGGGGAGTTCCTAACTAATTAGTGATGTTAATTCATCAATCAAGTACAAGGGAGGAGCGAAAACCCGCAGACACTCGGCCCCCCGTGGAATGAGTTTGACACCTGTGGTCTACACGGACAAGTTCTGGCCTGGTTTAGATCTTATCTGTCGGAAAGATATCAGTTTGTCTCTGTGGATGGTTTGTCCTCTGACAAATCAACTGTAAATGTCGGTGTTCCTCAAGGTTCCGTTTTAGGACCACTACTGTTTTCACTATATATTTTACCTCTTGGGGATGTTATTCGGAAACATAATGTTAACTTTAACTGCTATGCGGATGACACACACCTGTACATTTCGATGAAACATAGTGAAACCCCAAAATTGCCCTCCCTGGAAGCCTGTGTTTCAGACATAAGGAAGTGGATGGCTGCAAATGTTCTACTTTTAAACTCGGACAAAACAGAGATCCTTGTTCTAGGTGCCAAGAAACAAAGAGATCTTCTGTTGAATCTGACAATTAATCTTGATGGTTGTACAGTCGTCTCAAATAAAACTGTGAAGGACCTCGGCGTTACTCTGGACCCTGATCTCTCTTTTGACGAACATATCAAGACTGTTTCAAGGACAGCTTTTTTCCATCTACGTAACATTGCAAAAATCAGAAACTTTCTGTCCAAAAATGATGCAGAAAAATTAATCCATGCTTGTCACTTCTAGGTTAGACTACTGCAGTGCTCTACTTTCCGGCTACCCTGATAAAGCACTAGATAAACTTCAGTTAGTGCTAAACACGGCTGCTAGAATCTTGACTAGAACCCCAAAAATTTATCATATTACTCCAGTGCTAGCCTCTCTACACTGGCTTCCTGTTAAGGCAAGGGCTGATTTCAAGGTTTTACTGCTAACCTACAAAGCATTACATGGGCTTGCTCCTACCTATCTTTCCGATTTGGTCCTGCCGTACATACCTACACGTACGCTACGGTGCCGTGGCAGAGATCATGTGGGCTATACTCTGCCTTTTCTCAGGATGGTAAGTTGGTGGTTGAAGCTATCCCTCTAGTGGTGTGGGGGCTGTGCTTTGGCAAAGTAGGTGGGGTCATATCCTGCCTGTTTGGCCCTGTCCGGGGGTATCGTCGGATGGGGCCACAGTGTCTCCCGACCCCTCCTGTCTCAGCCTCCAATATTTATGCTGGAGGCTGAGACAGCTCCCCCCCGTGTATTTTGGTATTTGTTACTGCTGCTCTTTAATTACTTGTTACTTTTATTTACTCTTATTCTTATCCATATTTTTTGAAACTACATTGTTGGTTAAGAGCTTGTAAGTAAGCATTTCACTGTAAGGTCTACTACACCTGTTGTATTCGGCGCATGTGACTAATAAAATTTGATTTGATCATGTCAGTTTACAGATCGTACCAGCAAGATTCACAATGAAATAACAGAGCTGAGTGCAAGATGGGAATAAGTGTGTCAAAATTGAGAATAAGAATAGGAAAGACACGACCTCCAGTTAAAAGATCAGTAGAAACAAATGCAATTTAATCAGTTATGCTTGTCACAAACTGACAACATCAACCCCAATCTTTCTCACATTCTCAGACAATACATTCTTTCCAGTCATTCAATGGTTATGTATGTCTTTCCAGTCATTCAATGGTTATGTATGTCTTTCCAGTCATTCAATGGTTATGTATGTCTTCGAGGGAGAAAACCTCCTCTGGTAATGCCGTTACAACACTCCCTACAAGGTTATGATGTCAGTGGCTCCTCCCACTGGGAGTGTCTTTGACAGGTGCGCGCTGGTTTGATTGATAGGTGTGGCCTATGGAGTGAGAACTGGCCCTGAAATGGGCGTGGTCTGATGAGGAGGAGGAGCTACTATCGGCGGAGAGAGCGGTCTCTACAAGAGGAAGGGACATCAGATGGGGAGTGTTCTTTAGAATGGGGACTGTGTGTTTTGTGACCAGGGACACTTTTATCCCGGTGTTTCTTGTCTCTATGGCTGTATCTGTCATCGTCTCCAACCCCTCTGTATTTGTAGCCGTCTCTGTGGCACTTGTTGCTGTCTTTGTCTCTTTTGTGTGCATCTTTGAGACTATGTTCTCTGCTGTCCCTATGACTGTCTTCGTCCCTGTGTCGTCTGTGACTGTCTCTGTGGTCTGTGGATGGGGTCCTGCTGTGCCTCCTACACTCTGATGTCTGTTCTCCTGAGTGGCCAGTAGGGCGGCGCTGTGGGATGGTGGTGCGCAGTGTGTTGAGCAGGAAACGCTTGTTGGTGCTGCGCAGTGGACATTTCATCCTGGAAGACAGTTAAACCAAAATTAACATTTCAAATCCAGCAAGGCCTTCAATATGAGCCATTATCTTTGATATGCATCTGTCTTGGTCTGTCACACCTTGCCATGTGTCAAGTACATTCTGCATTGAACGCCAAACACCCATAACAGATGGTTTACCAGATCCTTTCCTAACGTATGCCACTCACCAGCCTGCTGGACCCATAGTTTCTGCTCGCACCCGAGCCCTACTGGTCTCCTTCAGCAGCTCCTCCACTGCACGTCTACATGGCACACGGAGAGTGACAGAGAGAGTTTAGGGTGCAAGAGAGGGAGATATTGATTAACATATAAGTAGGAGGAAATAGGGAGAATAGAGAAAGAGACAGAAAGAGAATAAAAGTGAAGGAAAACAGCAGGATAAAAAGCAGAGAAAGAAGGCACTATGCCAGTCTAAGATAGTCAGTCACAGAGCTAGAGGCACATGTCATGTGTGTCCTGGGTTGACCTGCTGAGTCAGTGGGATCAACCGTTACAGCTGCCCTTTGACCACGGATCAACCGTTACAGCTGCCCTTTGACCACGGATCAACCGTTACAGCTGCCCTTTGACCACGGATCAACCGTTACAGCTGCCCTTTGACCACGGATCAACTGTTACAGCTGCCCTTTGACCACGGATCAACTGTTACAGCTGCCCTTTGACCACGGATCAACTGTTACAGCTGCCCTTTGACCACAGATCCCAGAAAAGTGTGCACAGGAAATACAGAATCTCTCATACACATTTTATTTTAATGTCAATGGTGCACACAGACATCAATCTCTATTCTCCCTTTTTTCCCACACACACACACACACACACACACACACACACACACACACACACACACACACACACACACACACACACACACACACACACACACACACACACTTTACAGCAGCTGCGACTCAAAAATATCCTCAACTTGTTTAGCTGGCATACAGTACCCTACTGAATCTCGACAACAATTCAGTCTCTATGCGAGTTATCTAGATAGTCATGCAACAAATAATTGAAACATAGCTAGCTAATCATTGACACGCATAGCAAGCTACCTAATAGCTAAGCTGGTGAACAATTAACTAGCTATTTTAATTGCATAATAAATCGCATTGACCTAGCTACTTGACTAACGCTACTGGCTGACGTTCCTTAGCTAACGTTAGCTCCCCCTTCAAAACACCCCAGAAATTCACATCAAGCAAGAAATACCAGTCTGGCAATAGGATAGATTATAACATACTTCTCCAATTCGCCATCATCTGCCATAGTGTAATGATCAATGTAAAATAATCAAAAGATATTTCAAATCAATACTGCCATTGCTAGCTAATGTTTATTTCTGAATATGTATGTTTACTTCTCCTCCATGGGGGCCTTCCGGCAGGGACCCGCATGGCTACTGTCCTTAACAGTGCCTTACGTAATATCGAATTTTATACGTAAAAAACAGATAGCATTGCTTAACAACAAACAAATTATGTTTCAATGTTGTACAACAGTATGTATGTAGTCTAATATTGAAAATAAATGTCATAATGATACTCTTTAGTAGTTAGTTTCGAACAGGCATAAAGGGAAGCCTCTAATTTAATTTTGGGATTGACAGCACGAGACCCTGCCCCCTTCTCCTTGACTGACTGCTGGAGAAGAGCAGTGGGCGGGTTCTTCACGGCGAAAGTCACAGGGGCGTTTTATGTGCGGCTGCTACGGTTCTGCTTGTTGCGGTGAATGTGTGATTGAGGTCCGTTAATTGTCCCCTCTCGGGGCCGGAGTTCTCGGCACCAAGGAGAAGCCGGAATAGGTAATATAATGTATGTATTCTGATCGCACATCTTTACTGTCACGATGTCTAGAACATATATATATAAAGCAGGTTCTATATCTATGGTCTAGTAATAGTCTATATAGCTTTCAATTGAAGTCGCTATTGTCCATCCATTATGTATCCATCTCAGCGCTATTCCACGGATCTCGAAGGAAGGGAGGGAGGAATCTGACAATCAGACAGACACTCCGGCTGGTTCACTCACCAGCCTAAATGGAGAAGGGTATTGCTGTCATCGAACCAATTATATGATCTATCTGAATCTGAATCTGCGTGTCGTCTTTCAGGGCAGTGCATAAAATGGGTGGCCAAATAATGCAATTTGAATAGATAGCCTTTGTTTGGTATATGCCGTTTTTTCTCCCCTTCAATAAGCCATTATGTTATTCAGCCTTCAACAATATATATTCTAGGCTAGGTTATATTGAAACGAAACATGAAATGAAACATTGCATATTCAGGTTTGTTTGTTTTTTGCGAAGGTTGACAAGATGATTATGCTATTGAAATTCATGGTAGGCGTAATGGATCTTTGGGATTGTGGTTTTATTAGTCTACTGACTACCTTATTAACGTGATCAACTGTTCCTGAGGGCAAGGAGATATCGCGTTTTCCTCTTGTCTGACATGCAAGATTGTTGTAGACTATATGTTATAGTCCTGGTTTACCCCTTTATTTGGGTTGGCAATAGGACAGACGTCATCTTCTTTGTGCGTTATCGGGTGTTGTGCATTAGTCGCTGAGTCGCTGTAGGCCTTGTCTACTGCTGGTATCAATAGAAGGAGCAGAGAACAGCGAGCCTATGGATGAAATAACAATACAATAGCCTAGTGGCCTTGAGGCGCTGGGTAACACAACAAAGACAATAACACACAAACACACGCTGTTGCAATCCAGCTATTTTGAAAGTAAGATAAGATTTAAGTGCTCTTGTAACTGCTGTATTATCCTGGCAGAAGGTTAAAAACAACGGGAGAGAGAGAGAGTGAGGGAGAGAGAGGGAAAGAGAGAGATCTAACTTATAGACTGCATTAGTCTTGCATGTCAAACTTATACACAGCAGTGGTTGGAAGACACTGCACACACCCACAAACTCGTACCCAAAAAGCATACACTGTGTGTGTACATGCGTGTGTTCGTGTGTGAGTTAAAATGATGTCAGAGCTTTGTTATGGAAACAGAGGAGCCTTATGTCTACATGAATAATGCATCTCCAGCTACACACACGCACACACACACACACACACACTCACATACAGACAGAAGCAGGTACTTAAAAGAAGGACAAGGGCACCAGCAGTCAAGGAGACAGAAGCAGGTTACATAGAGGCATGTAGTCATGGAAACAACAGTCATAAAGACAGGCAGAAACAGCAGTGGCACAGTCAGAAGGACAGGAACCATTGAGAATATAGCCAGCAGCAGATAGAAGTGTACAGAAATAGAAAGGACACATGGAGGAGAGAACACTCCATCTCTATCTACACAGCTCTGAATGTCAAGCTCTACTGAACATGCTCTGTAGCCATGGAGACAGGAGCAGACCCTCGCACAGACAGACAGAGGCTGCATCTTAACAGTCTAAAGTGGCTTCCTCTCCGTGTCATCTGCTTTGGTCTGAAATCACAGGATCTGTGAAAGCAATATGGTGGACGACTATTTAGTTCTTTTAGATTCATGCAGATGGAGGCAAGGAGATGAGAATAGAGGCTGGTAGTCAGGTGTTATTAGCTTGGCTCTGTTTCATGCTTAAATACGCTCCTTTGTGTCGATTTGTGTCCATGAGCTCCTCAGGGACAGGGCTAGAGTACTGTAGTAGGGGAAGTGAGTCTAAATGGCTTTGAACGTGTGACACAGTGGAAATGACTGGTACACAATGCATTCGTTTTGAGGACGGCTCAGCATTGGGGATTTGTACGAGTGGTCGGCTGTGTTTCAGAGCTGCAAGGAGTTTTCCGTTAGCTCTGGCTCTCTCACGCTGCAGAACCGGCCAGAGTGCATCACACACACACACACGTTTGTTTTACTATCCTTGTGGGGACCAAACAATTGACCCCCATTCAAAATCCTATTTTCCGTAACCGCTAACCCTAGCCCTTAACCTAACTCTAATCCTGAACCTAACCCTAACCCTTAACTTAACCCTAATTGTAACCCTAAACCTGACCCCTATGCCTAAAATAGCCTTATTCCTTGTGGGGACCGGCGAAATGTCCCCACTTGACCAAATGTTTCTTGTTTTACTGTCCTTGTGAGGATGTCTGGTCCCCACAAGGATAGTAAAACCAAAAACACATCACACACACACACACCACATACACACCACCTGCACAGTGATCAGTTGTCTTCCAGTCTTTTTTTTCTTGTCCCTATCTCACTCTTTCTGTCTTCGTCTCTCATTTTCATTCTCTTTCTCTACTTTGTTTTTCCATTTTACCCTTTCTCTCTGTCAACCTTTTTTCCTTCTCCTGTTTTCTTTCTCCCCTCCCTCCCCTCTCCCTTTCATATTCTCTCTCTCTTGTTATCTCTTTTTCTCACTCCTCTCTCTATCTCTCTATCCCTCTTTCTCTTCATCGTTCTAGCCCTCTCCCTCTTTATCTCTCTCTCCTTCCTCTCAACCATACCCATGTCCTCTCTGCCTCAATCCCAGATAATTCCTTCTGTCTCAATCCCAGATAATTCCTTCTGTCTCAATCCCAGATAATTCCCTCTCTGTGAGACTGTAATATTGCAGCAGGCAAGAGTGAAAGAGAGATTACACTGAGCAGTGCTACAGTACACCATCTCTGCACACACTACACACACCTCACACACACACACACACATACACAATATACACACTACACACACCTCACACAATATACACACTACACACACCTCACACACACACACACACACACACACACACACACACACACAATATACACACTACACACACCTCACACAATATACACACTACACACACCTCACACACTATACACACTACACACACCTCACACAATATACACACTACACACACCTCACACAATATACACACTACACACACCTCACACACTATACACACTACACACACCTCACACACTATACACACTACACACACCTCACACACTATACACACTACACACACCTCACACAATATACACACTACACACACCTCACACAATATACACACTACACACACCTCACACACTATACACACTACACACACCTCACACACTATACACACTACACACACCTCACACAATATACACACTACACACACCTCACACAATATACACACTACACACACCTCACACACTATACACACTACACACACCTCACACAATATACACACTACACACACCTCACACACTATACACACTACACACACCTCACACACCTCACACAATATACACACTACACACACCTCACACACTATACACACTACACACACCTCACACAATATACACACTACACACACCTCACACAATATACACACTACACACACCTCACACACTATACACACTACACACACCTCACACACTATACACACTACACACACCTCACACAATATACACACTACACACACCTCACACACTATACACACTACACACACCTCACACAATATACACACACCTCACACACTATACACACTACACACACCTCACACACTATACACACTACACACACCTCACACAATATACACACTACACACACCTCACACAATATACATACTACACACACCTCACACAATATACACACTACACACAATATACACACTACACACACCTCACACAATATACACACTACACACACCTCACACACTATACACACTACACACACCTCACACAATATACACACTACACACACCTCACACAATATACACACACCTCACAC